>NC_060174.1:43583986-43596486 GCF_021184085.1 Oncorhynchus gorbuscha | reverse complement strand
GCCTTGAGTGGTGCAGTAATACCTGGCCTTAGATCTATCAGAATATAAAAGCACCATAACAACTTGTCTTTTAGATAAAAAAAAGTAAAGGACTTGTGACTTTGACAAGACCGCCCTTCCTTTTTCATTGAAGGGCTTGTTGTTCTGCTTGGTCATAATGATTTCTGTAATTTATTTTCTTGTTTGTGTTATTCATTACCCTTAACCCATTACAGCACTCTCTTGCCTTTTTCACAATAGACACACAGATGCATTATATAATGCTGAGTCGGCTGCCAGAGAAATTACAGCCAAGCTCTTGATGGAGGCTTTGCTTATGAATAGAGGGCCTCCGCCTCAAAGCCAAAGGCAGCCAGCCTTCAAGAAGGGTTTTCCAAAACACTTAGCTGCCCAATCCAATCAGAAATGCATACGTGAGTGCTTGTGTGCATGCGTGTCTACATAATAATCTGAGTGTGTTTCCATTCCAATTTACAGATGCCCCCCTGTCCATGTCCAAGGTTGCAAAATGTTGTTCACTCTCCTCATGTAGATTGATACTCACTGCCCTATATGCACCATTTGTTAAGTCTCTAACTACTTTTGACTGTTTTGTGAACTTGTTCACACACACACACTGTAGTCCTTTCAGTTCTCACAGCCATGTCTTCTTAGGGAATAGATGATGACACAGCCTGTACAACTGTCACGGCCCATCAATATGGTATCCTCTCTCACCGACAAATCAACCAAGACAGACAGGATGACAAGGCTTCCTGAACTCCACAATTTGAAGCAGCAAAGTTCTCTGGTGTTTTGTCTAATACACTGTCCCATTTTGGAGCTACCATACACGGCTTCAGACAAAAATAAAAACCACTTCAGACAAGCAGTCAATGTGATCTGAAGGACACAGTAAAGCGGAGATGGAGGTATCGAGTAACACAGACACCTGCGGGATGGAGCTAGCTGCTAACTACAAATAAAAGCTTGAGCTGTGACCTGCTGCACTCAGTCCTCAAGGTTAAGTAGACATTCCCACAAGACCAAGGAACAAATGTTTGAATTGGCTTGAATTTACTAAAGTATTTTTAGCATTTCTCTGGCTTACTCTGTGACACAGGTTTGATTGTCTCGCTTGAGGACACAGCTCTTCTTATTCTGTCCACATATATTCAAAAGCATCTGATCAAATCTATGTTCTTGAAGATCACACACATGATCACCATTTCAGTCAATTCAACCCACTCGCGCAGGAAGGAACAGATTGTCAGTGTTTGAAAGTCGGAATATTACCTCGCGACTTTGGAATTTATCGAGCCGCTCTTTTTTCCATGTCTCTCCTCCCAATGTGTTTTATGACCATTTAGTTCAGTCTTCTGTGAGGCCATGAAGATTGAAACTCAGCAGAAACCTTCCTACACAACGGAGGATCAATCATATATCTCACATATTGTTTGCACATGTCATTTTATACCAACACATGTTATCTTACTATCAAAATACAACATTCTTAAGAACAATGGTCCTGGGAATTGCCAGGGACCTCACAATAAGATATTATCATGATACTTAGGTGCCGATTCTATATGTACTGCGAATCGATACCGCAATTTTATTACGATTCGATTTTGCAAACATATTGCTCACCGTATGTCTGCTGTTAAGCGACAAGAGAGAGCCATGAGAAAATGAGTTATGATCAATCATGGAAATAAAAGTGCTGAAAACAAATTGGCTGCCTATTTAATAAGAAGTTGGAGAACAAGCTATGAAGGACAAATACTGGAGTTTTGGTGCAGGTACAGCCAAGAAGCACAAAATGAATATTGCAATATTGCAGCGATATTGTCAAAATGATATGATATATCGTCCTTCGACGAACCATCAAACAGGCAAAGTGTCAATACAGGACTAAGATCGAATCATACTACACCGGCTCTGACGCTTGTCGGATGTAGCAGGGTTTGTAAACTATCAGAGATTACAAAGGGAAACCCAGCCAAGAGCTGCCCAGTGATTGAGCCTACCAGACAAGCTAAATGCCCTCTATGCTCTCTTCGTGGCAAGCAACACTGCATGAGAGCACCAGCTGTTCTGTGTGATCACGCTCTCCGTAGCCGACGTGAGTAAGATCTTTAAACAGGTTAACATTCACAAGGTCGCAGGACCAGATGGATTACCAGGACGTGTGCTCAGAGCATGTGCTGACCAGTTGATAAGTGTCTTCACTGACATTTTCAACCTATCCCTGACCCAGTCTGTAATACCCACATTTTTCAAGCAGACTACCATAGTCCTTGTGCCCAAGAACGCCAAGGTAACATGCCTAAATGTCTATCGCGCCATAGCACTCACATCTGTAGCCATGAAACACTTTGAAAGGCTGTTCATGGCGCACATCAACACCATCATCACAGACACCATGGACCCTCTCCAATTCGCATACCGCCACAAAAGATCTACAGATGATGCGATCTCTATTGCACTCCACACTGCCCTTTCCCACCTGGACAAGAGGAACACCTATGTGAGAATGCTGTTTATTAACTACAGCTCAGCGTTCAACACCATAGTGCCCTCCAAGCTCCAAGGTAAGGATCCTTGGACTGAACACCTCCCTCTGCAACTGGATCCTGGTGGGGAGGGTAGGCAACAACACATCCATCACACTGACCCTCACCACGGGGGCCCCTTAGGGGTGCGTGCTCAGTCCCCTCCTGTACTCCCTTGTTCACCCACGACTGTGTGGCAGTGCACGACTCCAGCATCATTAAGTTTGCAGACGACACAACAGTCATAGGCCTGATCACAGACGGCGATGAGACAGCCTATAGGGAGGAGGTCAGAGACCTGGCAGTGCGGTGCCAGGACAACAACCTTTCCCTCAATGTCAGCAAGACAAAGGAAATAATCGTGGACTACAGGAAATGGAGGGCCGAGCACGACCCCATTCAAATCGACAGGGCTGTAGTGGAGCGGGTCAAGAGCTTCAAATTCACTAAGGACAACGCCTCTTCCCCCTCAGAAGGCTGAAAAGACTTGGCATGGGCCCTGAGATTCTCAAAAAGATGTACAGCTGCACCATTGAGAGCATCTTGACGGGCTGCAACACCGCTTGGTATGACAACTGCTTGGCATCCAACCGCAAGGCACTACAGAGGGTAGTGGCTCCTTCTTTATCTGTGGTATTACATTACAGTTAGACAAATACTCTGTTTCCTTACTCTCCTGACACTCAGATGGGCAGATAGGCATGTTGAGATGAAGAGATCAACAGGAGAAAATGCAGAGAGACATGTATTGATCACCTTCCTCACGGTTGGCAGTCCTCTCCACCCACTCCTAATAAAATACGGGATTACCCTGTCAGACAGACAGAGCCAGAAGACAGCCCAGATCCCTCAGAGACAATTAATGAAAACCCATGAGGGTTTAAAGCACGCCAGGTTGATTTAAAGCACGCCATGGTGAGAAACACATGTTCTGCCTTCCTTGCTATCTGTGGATACATGTTATAGTGTGTGTGTGTGTGTGTGTGTGTGTGTGTGTGTGTGTGTGTGTGTGTGTGTGTGTGTGTGTGTGTGTGTGTGTGTGTGTGTGTGTGTGTGTGTGTGTGTGTGTGTGTGTGTGTGTGTGTGTGTGTGTGTGTGTGTGTGTGTGTGTGTGTGTGTGTGTGTGTGTGTATATATGTGTGTATATGTGTGTGTGTGTGTGTGTGTGTGTGTGTGTGTGTGTGTGTGTGTGTGTGTGTGTGTGTGTGTGTGTGTGTGTGTGTGTGTGTGTGTGTGTGTGTGTGTGTGTGTGTGTGTGTGTGTGTGTGTGTGTGTGTGTGTGTGTGTGTGTGTGTATATATGTGTTGTGTGCAGCCAGCTGATCTAGCTGACAGGGTCTAAAACCCCACTCTGCCTCTCTGCAGAACAATGCTCATACAGAAACTGGTGCTGGTTCGCCAAACCATTCAGGATTAATCCATTATGGCCCACCACAAACACTCTGTTAATGGGTTTTCATTTGACTGATGAAGAAAACAACCACAGAGGGAGCAGAGAGTGAGGCGTTACTAGGCCCTCCAAGACAATTTATTCTTGATTATGTTTTGATTATGATTGAGAAGGTCTGCTTTCCAGAATGAAATAAGACTACGCACACACTGCAATGCACTGCTCTTACTGAGGAGGATACATGATCATAATGACATTCCAGCACAGTGGAGAAAAAAAAGAGCATGACGCTTGCACCGCCAGGGTTGTGGGTTTGATTCCCGGGCCACCTACACATAAAAATGTATGCATACATGACTGTGAAGTTGCTTTGGATAAAAGCGTCTGCTAAATGACGTATATAATTACCCTTTTTGTTTATTGTTTAGATAGTATATGCAGGCAACATGCGGTAATGGAGAATAACACGAGCAGTTATGGGGACCAGTCCCTGGTCCTTTCTCTAGTGATCAATAACATTCATTTAGAGATACTGACTCTCTAAGCTGCCTCTGTTCATCCATATCCTGAAGCAGAAGGGGAGATGGAGGCCTGCTAATATCTGTACCAGTGGTTCAGTGGGTCATGCAAAGAAGACTCTCTACAATGGCTCGTTTCATAGCCTACAGAGAGTATTCACACTCCTTGAATTTTTCCACGTTTTGTTGTGTTACAAAGTGGGATTAAAATGGATTTAATTGTCATTTCTTGTCAACGATCTACACAAAATCCTGTCAAAGTGGAAGAAAAATTCAAACGTACAGCTGTGTCTTTCTGGATTTTCCCCTGTCCTTAGCTCCACTCTGTTTCTATTTTACCCTGAAAACCTCTTAACAACGACAAACATAGCCATAACATGATGCAGCCAACACTACGCTGGAAAACATGGAGAGTGGTACTCAGTAATGTGTAGTATTGGATTTGCCCCCAAAACATAACACTTTGAATTCAGGACGAAATGTTAATTGATTTGCCACATGTTTTGCAGTATTACTTTAATGCCTTGTTGCAAACAGGATGCATGATTTGGAATATTTGTATTCTGTACAGGTTTCCTTCTTTTTACTCCATCAGTTGTGGAGTAACTACAATGTTGTTGTCCTATCACAACCATGAATGCTCTGTAACAACTGATAGCTGATAGATAGCAATACTAGTGTTTAACATAGGCCTTTAACATAGGCCTTTAACATAGGCCTTTAACATAGGCCTTTAACATAGGCCTTTAACATAGGCCTAAGACATGAGGTTTTACAAGATATTCAATGCTGCAGGACTGCTTGGAGAATACTGATTGGGATATGTTCAAAGATTCATCCACCCAGGACTCATTCATCAACATTGAGGAATATACATCATCAGTCACAGGCTTCATTAGGAAATGTGTTGATGATTGTGAGAGGAGAAGACTCTCTCCTTTATCCCATTACTCAACAATATGAAAGCAGACCTAATTAAATGGAACAATCTTCCCATAAATCTAACAGGCAGAATAAACCTATTCAGAATGGCACAGCTCCCAATGTTTTTATACCTGTTCTCTGTACTATCAATTACCCCACCAAAGCATTCTTTAAAAAAGTAGACTCGGACACAATATACTTTATATGGGGAAATAAAACTCATAGAATAAAAAGTAAATCACATCTTCCCAAGTTTGAGGGTGGTTTTAACCTTCCTTTTACTTGCTACATACAGTGCCTTCGGAAACTATTCAGATCCCTTGACTTTTTCCATATTTTGTTATGTTACAGCCTTATTCTAAAATTGAATAAATATATTTTTTTCTTCTTAGCAATCTACACACAATACCCCATAATGTGAAAGCAAAAACAGGTTTTCAGAATTTTTGCAAATGTATTAAAAATAAAAAAACAGAAATACCTTATTTACATAAGTATTCAGACCCTTTGCTATGAGACTGTTTCCATTGATCATCCTTCAGATGTTTCCACAACTTGACTGGAGACTACCTGTGGTAAATTCAATTGATTGGACAAGATTTGGAAAGGCTCACACCTGTCTATATAAGTTCCCACAGTTGACAGTGCATGTCAGAGCAAAAACCAAACCATGAGGTCGAAGGAATTGTCCATAGAGCTCCGAGACCGGATTGTGTCAAGGGGCAAATCTGGGGAAGGGTACAAAACATTTCTGTAGCATTGAAGGTTCACAAGAACACAGTGGCCTCCATGAATCTTAAATGGAAGAAGTTTGGAACCACCAATACTCTTCCAAGAGCTGGCCGCCCGGCCAAACTGAGCGGCAGGGAGGTGACCATGAACCCGATTGTCACTCTGACAGAGCTCTAGAGTTCCTCTGTGGAGATGGAAGAAGCTTCCAGAAGGACAGCCATCTAAGCAGCACTCCACCAATCAGGCCTTTATGGTAGAGAGGCCAGACGAAAGCCACTCCTCAGTAGAATGACCTTAAGCACACAGCAAAGACAACGGAGGAGTGGCTTCAGGACAAGTCTCTGAATGTCTTTGAGTGGCCCAGCCAAAGCTCAGACTGCAACCAGATCGGACATCTCTGGAGAGACCTGAAAATAGCTGTGCAACAATGCTCCCCATCCAACCTGACAGAGCTGGCCACTTCCATTCCTCTACAGAGAAGAATGGAATAAACTCCCCAAATACAGGTGTGCCAAGCTTGCAGCATCATACCCAAGAAGACTCGAGTCTGTAATCGCTGCCAAAGGTGCTTCAACAAAGTACAGAGTAAATGGTCTGAATACCGTCTTTTTTAAATGACATTTTTAAACATTTCAAAAAATCTGTTTTTTTGCGTTGTCATTATGGGATATTGTGTGTCGATTGATGAGAAAGATAATAATTTAATCAATATTAGAATAAGGCTGTAATGTGACAAAATGTGGAAAAAGTCAAGGGGTCTAAATACTTTCCGAATGCACTGTATAGTTAAATGCACTAAAGAGAAACAATGGTTCATATTGATGCTGCTCATTGCTCATGCCCAGAATATTTTCATGTGTCTATTTTCAAAGGATAAAGTGAAGAACATTAACAACTTCATAGTTAACAACATGGAAGAAAATAAAACGTATTCTACAAGAACCAATACCAGTCCCTAAAAACACAACCCTACGGAACAATCCTTGGGTAGCTTTTCAAAATTCACCGATAAATTGGTTCACGGGGAAAACTGAAGGCATAGAAACCGTAAATGACTTGGTAAAGGTATAGAAACCGTAAATGACTTGGTAAAGGTATAGAAACCGTAAATGACTTGGTAAAGGTATAGAAACCGTAAATGACTTGGTAAAGGTATAGAAACCGTAAATGACTTGGTAAAGGTATAGAAACCGTAAATGACTTGGTAAAGGTATAGAAACCGTAAATGACTTGGTAAAGGTATAGAAACCGTAAATGACTTGGTAAAGGTATAGAAACCGTAAATGACTTGGTAAAGGTATAGAAACCGTAAATGACTTGGTAAAGGTATAGAAACCGTAAATGACTTGGTAAAGGTATAGAAACCGTAAATGACTTGGTAAAGGTATAGAAACCGTAAATGACTTGGTAAAGGTATAGAAACCGTAAATGCCTTGGTAAAGGTATAGAAACCGTAAATGACTTGGTAAAGGTATAGAAACTGTAAATGACTTGGTAAAGGTATAGAAACCGTAAATGACTTGGTAAAGGTATAGAAACCGTAAATGACTTGGTACAGGTATAGACACCGTAAATGACTTGGTAAAGGTATAGAAACCGTAAATGACTTGGTAAAGGTATAGAAACCGTAAATGACTTGGTAAAGGTATAGAAACCGTAAATGACTTGGTAAAGGTATAGAAACCGTAAATGCCTTGGTAAAGGTATAGAAACCGTAAATGACTTGATAAAGGTATAGAAACCGTAAATGACTTGGTAAAGGTATAGAAACCGTAAATGACTTGGTTAAAGGTATAGAAACCGTAAATGACTTGGTAATAGGAAATACATTTATTTCCATGAGCGCATTAAAAAGCTATTTTCCAATGACCAATGTAGACATTTTACATGCAACTTAAAGGTTTTATATCACAAAATTAGAGCAATCTGGAGGGAATCCAATTTGAGTTCGGAAATGATTTTCATATGATAGGTAAAACCTTGCGGAGAGCCTATCCAGCTGCCAATGTACGTTAAATCCAGGATCAACCAATGTATAGAATTTATTATACAAGAGACAAAATTCACAAATGATATAGCACAACGGCAGAATCATGTCTTAAGTGTAAAACTAGCAATGACTCAATAATCCAAGCTTTCTGGGAATTTTATGAAGTTCAAAAGTTATGGGTGCAGTTGGAAAGTTGTCTGTCAGAATTATTACAATGTAAATGAACTTTTAATCAGTCTGTCTGCATATTTCAAGACATGGCATATGAGGGTGCAGTGAGATGGGTATGATGATACTTTTCTCAGCAATCATCTTGAAGAACATGGATACATAAAAATGCAAATCAACCAATCCTCCATCATTAGCACAATGGAAAGGTCAAATACTTTATTATCTAAATGTTGAAAGTGTGTGGGCGACAGAGAGAAACAAAATGGTGCAGTTTGAGGCCATTTGGCGGAGAGTGATGCGGGCGCTGGAGATGGGTGTGTGAGCATGTGGGTCTGGGCAGCTGTGATGTAGTTGATGTTTGTGTGATGATGTCGTTTCTATGTTTTGTATTGTTAAAAATAAATGTACAAAAAAAAAACGTATTGATGATGGTGTACCTACAATAACAAATCGGGACATACCGCAATCAAAACCCCAGACAAACATATATTCATACCATTCATACCTTACTGCAGCATTCAATGTCATCCCGAATGAACCCTGATGCCTCTATGGCGCGCTACGCATACAAGGTAAGCAGGTACGAGCTCCACAAACACATCAGGGATGCAAAAAGACAATACAGACTCAAACTTGAATTGTTGCTCAACAACTCAGACTCGCGAGGTATGTGGCAAGGACTACAGACTATCACGGACTACAAAGGCAAATCCAGCTGTGTGGTGCCCACAGAAGCCTCCCATCCAGCCGATCTTAACGCATTCAGTGCTCCCGTTGAGGCAGACAATACAGAGCCATCCAGGAAGACTCTCTCTGGTCCAGATGACAAAGTGCTTTCGCTCTCCGAGGCTGACGTGAGGAAAACTCTCAAAAGAGTGAATTCTCATTAAGTATCCACAGAGTGTATGCTGACCAGCTGGCGGGCGTCTTCTCTGACATCTTCAATCTGTCCCTGTCCAGGCTGTGGTCCCCACCTGCTTCAAGGTGACATACCCAAATTACTATCGCCCCGTCGCACTCAACCCAGTTATCATGAAGTGCTTCGAGAGGCTGGTCATCAAGGCCAGCATGCCAGGCATAATGGACCCACTCCAATTTGCCTGCCGCTCCAACAGATCCATGGAAGACGCCATTTCCATCGCTATTCACACGGCCGTGACACATCTGGACAAGAGGAACACCTATGTGAGAATGCTTGTTCATTGACTACAGTTAAGAATTCAACACTATTGTTCCCTCTAAGCTCAACATCCATCTCAGAGCCCTGGGCCTGGACACCACCCTCTGCAACTGGATCCTGGACTTCCTGACAGGACTCTTAACACAGGGGTCTCCCAGGGGTGTGTCCTCAACTCTCTGCTGTACTCCCAGTTCACTCACAACTATGTAGATTTGCACAACACCAATACCATCATCAAGTTTGCTCAGGTTTGCTGATTGCCAATAACGACATGTCAACCTATAGGGAGGAGGTAAGTGAACTGGTATTGTGGTGTCAGGACAACAACAACCTCTCCTTCAATGTCAGCAAAAACAAAGAAGTTGATTGTTGACTTCAGGAAGCAGAGGAGGGAACATGCCTCAATCCACATCAACAGGACTGCAGTAGAGAGTCCGCAGTTGTAAGTTCCTTAGCGTCCACATCACAGAGGACTTGATATTGTCCAACAACACCACCACTCTTATCAGAGCAACAGCGTCTCTACGTCCTAAGGTGGCTGAAGAAATGTGTGTCCTCTTCAAATACTACCGCTACACCACCTGAACGGTTGCATCATGGCCTGATACGGAAACCCCACACACACCAGCCACGAGCTGTTCACTGCCTTACCTTACGGTATCTGAGCATTAGATCTGATACCAACAGACTCCGAGACAGTTTCTGTCTACAAGCTATCAGACTGCTGAACACTTGAACTGGACTGACCACCTGCACTGACTCTCCTCACATTAGCTCACATGCACTCACACACATAGATATACACTCATCCACTCATCCACTCATCCACACACACACACACACACACACACACACACACACACACACACACACACACACACACACACACACACACACACACACACACACACACACACACACACACACACACACACACACACACACACACACACACACACACACACACACACACACACACACACACACACACACACACATCACAACTGCTGCTACCAGACTCTTGTTATGATTGCAAAATACGTGTAGATATTGGACTATCATTTGGAACTTCCTGTATTTTACTTACGCTAAAATGTTTATTCTATTCTACTGAGCCATTACTTTATGTTCATATTCTTATCTTTTAATAAACTCAGCAAAAAAAGAAAAGTCCCTTTTTCCGGACCCTGTCTTTCAAAGATAATTCGTTAAAATCCAAATAACTTCACAGATCTTCATTGTAAAGGGTTTAAACACTGTTTCCCATGCTTGTTCAATGAACCATAAACAATTAAGGAACATGCACCTGTGGAACGGTCGTTAAGACACTAACAGCTTACAGACGGTAGGTAATTAAGGTCACAGTTATGAAAACCTAGGACACTAAAAAGAGGCCTTTCTACAGACTCTGAAAAACACCAAAAGAAAGATGCCCAGGGTCCCTGCTCATCTGCGTGAACGTGCCTTAGGCATGCTGCAAGGAGGCATGAGGAGTGCAGATGTGGCCAGGGCAATAAATTGCAATGTCCGTACTGTGAGATGCCGAAGACAGCACTACAGGGAGACAGGACGGACAACTGATCGTCCTCGCAGTGGCAGACCACGTGTAACAACACCTGCACAGGACCGGTACATCCGAATTATCACACCTGCGGGACAGGTACAGGAAGGCAATCAACAGCCCGAGTTACACCAGGAACGCACAATCCCTCCATCAGTGCTCAGACTCTCCACAATAGACTGAGAGGGGCTGGACTTAGGGCTTGTTGGCCTGTTGTAAGGCAGGTCCTCACTAGACATCACCGGCAACAACGTTGCCTATGGGCACAAACCCACCATCACTGGACCAGACGGGACTGGCAATAAGTGATTTTCACTGACGAGTTTTGTCTCACCAGGGGTGATGGTCAGATTTGCGTTTATCATCGAAGGAATGAGTGTTACTAAGGCCTGCACTCTGGGGAAGGATCGATTTGGAGGTGGAGGGTCCATCATGGTCTGGGGTGGTGTGTCACAGCATCATCGGACTGAGCTTGTTGTCATTGCAGGCAATCTCAACGCTGTGCGTTACAAGAAAGACATCCTCCTCCCTCATGTGATACCTTTCCTGCAGGCTCATCCTGACAAGACCCTCCAGCATGAAAATGCCACCAGCCATATTGCTCATTCTGTGCGTGATTTCCTGCAAGACAGGAATGTCAGTGTTCTGCCACGGCCAGCGAAGAGCCTGGATCTCAATCCCATTGAGCACGTCTGGGACCTGTTGGATCGGAGGGTGAGGGCTAGGGCCATTCCCCCCAGAAATGTCCGGGAACTTGCAGGTACCTTGGAGGAAGAGCGGGGTAACATCTCACAGCAAGAACGGGCAAATCTGGTGCAGTCCATGAGGAGGAGATGCACTGTAGTACTTAATGCAGCTGGTGTCCACACCAGATACTGACTGTTACTTTGACCCCCCCTTGTTCAGGGACACATTATTCCATTTCTGTTAGTCACATGTCTGTAGAACTTGTTCAGTTTATGTCTCAGTTGTTGAATCTTGTTATGTTCACACAAATATTTGCACATGTTAAGTTTGCTGAAAATAAACACAGTTGACAGTGAGAGGACGTTTCTCTTTTTGCTGAGCTTATTTCTTATTGTTTGGGACCCTGAGATCTGACCACAAGACTTGACCCTGAAAAACTGTGGGCCCTAGTAATACTCTATATAAAGCAAAAAACAAATGTACTAATAAAACAGGAGAACTTCATGATCTGTCTATAATATTTATGGTCTATTTATATAATCCACTTGTCTTTTCATGAGTAGCAACAACAGTAGAAATCTCTCAAGGGTTAAAACCGACAGACAGACTTCATTGGCACACAATTGCAACAGGATTCTAAGTCTCCACCTGTGTCATCAGAGACTACTATCTCATGAATGACAGGTAAGCCGACACCTCGGAGGAAAACGGTTCTCCACCAGAAGGAAACCACATCACTCGGGGCAGATGTTAGTTTGTGTTTGTACATGCGTGTGTGTGTTTCTACTCCTGTTCCTATCTTCTGATAGAAGGG